>NC_086318.1:374275322-374282822 GCF_036172605.1 Pelobates fuscus | reverse complement strand
TGTTTAAAGTGAATTCTGTATATACTAAATGCAAAGAGTGTGTGTGTGTATATAATGCAGTGTTTGTGTAGTGTGCATTATATAAACACACTACACAAACACTCACTGAATTATATAAACACACTACACAAACACTGTGTATATAATGCAGTGTGTTTGTGTAGTGTGCATTATATCATGCAGTGTGTTTGGATAGTGTGTATATATAATGCAGTGTGTTTGCACACACACTATACAAACACACACTGCATTATATACACACACTATACAAACACACACACTGCATTATATACACACACTATACAAACACACACTGCATTATATACACACACTATACAAACACACACTGCATTATATACACACTATACAAACACACTATACAAAAACACACTGCATTATATACACACACTATACAAAAACACACTGCATTATATACACACACACACTATACAAAAACACACTGCATTATATACACACACTATACAAACACACACTGCATTATATACACACTATACAAACACACTATACAAAAACACACTGCATTATATACACACACTATACAAAAACACACTGCATTATATACACACACACTATACAAAAACACACTGCATTATATACACACACTATACAAAAACACACTGCATTATATACACACACACTATACAAAAACACACTGCATTATATACACACACACTATACAAAAACACACACACTATACAAAAACACACTGCATTATATACACACACTATACAAACACACACTGCATTATATATATACACACACTGCATTATATATATGTATACACACACACTATACAAACACACACTGCATTATATATATATACACACACACTATACAAACACACACTGCATTATATATATACACACACACTATACAAAAACACACTGCATTATATAAACACTGCATTATATACACAGTGTGTTTGTGTAGTGTATGTGTATAATAATGGAGTGTGTGTGTGTGGGTCATTTTTTATTAAATGTTTTTTTTTTATATATATATTAAATTATTTTTTTTATATTTAATCATTATTATTTATTTTTTGTTGTCCCCTCTCCCTGCTTGTTACCTGGCCAGGGAGGGGGGATATAGCAATCCCTGGTGGTCCAGTGGCATTGGCTGAGCTGTGGGGGGAGGCGGGCAGCAAGAGTTTACTCACCTCCCTGCAGCTCCCCAGTGTAAGTCTCGCGGCCAGCGTGCCGCGGGTCTCGCGAGATTTACACTGGGGAGCTGGAGGAGCTGCAGGGAGGTGAGTAAACGCTTGCTCCCCGCCCCCAGGGCCGCCGGGCTTGTAATGAGGTATTATCGGCAATATCGGTATCTCTATTGGCCGATACCGATATTGCTGAAAATACCGAATATCGGCCGATTATATCGGTAAAATCGATAATCGGTCGATCCCTAGTGTGTATATGTATGTGTGTATATGTATGTGTGTGTATATGTATATATTATGTATGTGTGGCATTAGGAGGGGGTCCTTAACAAAGTTTGATGTGTAGGTCACTTCTAAACATTTTTTTTTTTTTTTAAAGGTTTGTTCTAACTGATGCAAGAAGTTAGTTGGTTACAATGTGGACATGGTTCTTGCAGGCCTATATGTGAGAATTGCTATGAAACATCATGTAGGCCAATAACACTACTTACTGGTAGACTTTTTAATATGTATAATTTTATATTTTTATATATCTAATTTTAAAAGTAAGTGTTGCTGTTCAGATTATACATAGGATTGGCCTTTACAATAATTGTAAATTTATAGTGGTATAGAATTCAGTTATTTGAAATACACATCTAGGAAAACTGCAGCAAAGAAACTGTATATGTAAGTGACAAAGATCAGCATGTTTATCTGACATTTTATTGCGTTATTTTTAACCTACTATTTAGAGCTTTAATGTTGGACGTATTAGAGCCCTGCAAACCTTTAAATTCAAATTGAATTCACAATTATCTGTGCACATCATCAGTGGCATCTGTCATGATGATAAAAAACCTCTGAAACCACTTTATGCTTGCCATCCCTGGTGCTTCTTGCTGGATCCCAGATGTTACCATTTTTCCTGATTAGAGGTTTTTATTCATGGCTGGATCTAACCAATCAGGGTAGTCCTTCCAAATAATCATAGATTAAATGTTAGAGTTAAGGGGCCATTCCAGACAGGTTATTGTCAACTGAGTTTGAGTTCTTGTATGGGTGTTTAGTAGTAATGGTACGGTACTAATGCAAGCTCCTAGCATAGGAGGCCTTTTTTTTAATGAATGCTTTGATATTTATTTTTTAAATCTGTGCTCAAACATTCTATCCAATATTTTAAATTTGCAGGATGCAATATCAGAGCAAATCTGGAACTTTGTGTCGTAAACTTTCACTGCTGGAGCCCTATGTTGTCCGACTTGGAATTCCAGTATTGTTCTATAAAGTAAACTTAACGTACAGTTCTTTTTACAAAGCTTTCAATTTTCTACATGTATCTATCTGCAAGGCATAAACAATTTTATTTATTCAGCATGAAATTTAGTTGAATGTCCATTTGGGTAAAGGAGAAGTTTAAAATATATATTTTCCTTGTTAGTGAACTTTGTTTAGAAACTTTAATGTGCCTTTTAATAAAGCTTTACCGATTTATTTATTTATTTATTTTTTTTAATTTATTTATTTATTTATTTATTTATTTATTTTTTTCTCCCTTCTTCTTCTTCAGGTTCCCTGCTTTTAGAATCCAAGATAAATCCGAACACGGCGTATCAGAAGCAGCAGGTATGTATCAGCAATTTTTAAATAGGAATGCTAGGTTTGTCTTAATCGAGTCGTGAATAGACCACATGATAAATATAACCCGCAACTGGGTGGCATCACAGGCTAAAGTAGTTTAAGCTAACTTAATTATTACTTTTATTTTATACCTATAACCACAATCTATTCTTTGCTGCCCAATCCTGGCAAAATATTGCTTTAAAATTTTGCATAATTCTCTTCCCTTGCGCTGAAAGAATTACGGTCATGTTAATTCTCCGTTAAAATTACCAAGTGTACAAATATTTTAACCACATGCTTTAAAAAGGTAAAAGGTTAAATGAACACTCCAACCAGTATGTCGTTATTATGCATGGAGAACCTGGTGCCCCCTGTTTGTTAATGGTTTTACATCTGGGTACTGGTCCCTACCTACTGTTGACCTCTTGTAGAAGTGGAAGCTCCTGAATGGAACCTCCATTAGCTCTCATTAACAAAGCCCTGCACTGTCAGACTTGACTCAGATCTGCACGTTTCTGGCTGCAGTGGAGGGAGGAACTAGTGTCTTGCAGACCCCTGGTAAGTAGTCAAGCTGTTTTAACAGTTTGACATACTTGGATTAGCCAAGCTACTCAAAGGACCACAGCCACTGTAGCATGCTCTAATAATTATGGTGCTTTGTGTGTTGCTTTAAATTGTTTTGTTCACATTTACTTTATTAAGTCATTTTGAGTAAGTCAGTGAGAAAAAAAAAAGTGCTGTCCATCATAATAAAAAGTATATATCTGGTTGCTGCAAAAGCACCCCCACTCCATTTGATGCGCACCTTATCTGTTACTTGTTGTTGGGGCATGCAGTTGCAACAGCTTACATCTGATGATAAAAAATGTAATTTTGTTCTATTAAATTACAACATGAATTATAAAAATGCATGTGTTTCATACCTTTATACAGCTACATATTTACGATCTTTTGATTTTTGTAACAATTTTAACTAGTTCACTTAGCAGTATAAGTAAAACAAGTTTTCTCTTAACATACCATGTTTATAAATTTATCGCTCAGCAAAAACATAACCCCATTTTCCACATTAGCTTGAGCAGCAATGTGTGGAAATGATTGGCAGGACCACAGGTAAGTTGTCAAACTCTTTTTAAACAGTTTGGCTTTTTGCTCTTTGGCACTCATGGCACCATAGTTACTATAGCATGCTCTAGTGGTTATGGTTCTTGGTGTGTTTCTTTAATGTGGCATAAAAATGTTTTGTTTTTAAATGTTGTTGTGTCTTTAAATGGGAATATCATTAAAGTAAATTGAGAGCAGGAATAGCAGGTTTGTTTTTTTTGAAAGATTTTTTTTTGCCTACCCATAGAACTATGATGACGAGTATGTTTGTGTATTCATGAATTAAGTCAGACATTATTATATTTATTTTTATATTCAGGATACCTTGATTGTTTGGTCTGAGGCAGAAAACTACGACTTGGCTCTTAGTTTTCAGGAAAAGGCTGGTTGCGATGAAATCTGGGAAAAAATTTGCCAGGTAAAGTATTTTACAGATTTAACTTTTATACATTTTTAATGGCCATTTTAAATAAATCATGAACTTTTACTATCACCTTTATTACTTTGAAAGGGTATGCTAAATAAATGAAGTAAAGCTGCTCTTTTTTTGTTTTCTATTGTAATAAATAAAGTTATCATCTACATAATGTTGTATGATACCCCCTACTGCACATAATAAAATATTGTCCCATGCAAATGTACTAATACAGGAATAGCACACCTTTGCTACTATCTGGCCCCTTGCTGAGCAAAACAAGAGATTTCCATCTCCTGAGAAGCATTACTTTACAGTTTTAAAGCCTGTTAAATATTCTTTGTGTGTTAATTCAGAGTGAGAAAAGTTGCCCTTTTCACTTGTTTATTTCCTGTGGGCTTGCTGGGTCAACCCGCATAAATAATTGGAACCAATGTTGCAATTTCCATCCAAAAGTGCTTGGGAATGTGTAAATAATAGAGTATTTAAACAGTTTACTAGTTTACTGTACACATGTTAAGTATTTTTGATAAGATATACAAAAAAGTGTATAAAAATAGGAATTGATCACTATAAGCAAAACTATGGAATCAAAATATAGGGCTTGGCAAATTTAATTTATTTCAAAGAACTACTTAAATTCTACAGTGATTCTAAGGGATGATTAAGTAACATAGAAAATATAGTTTATGATCAACAAAATGCATATTTGTTTGCTTTAAAGGACCATGGTTATTCCAATCACTTTTACAATCAGAAATGTAACATGGTATTCTGTAATGAAAAGGCCTGTCCATTGTGTTAAAATGTTCACACTTTACTTTTGCTTCACGTGATCCGAAGGGGAGGGGGAGGGTGGGGGGAGAGAGACGTGAATCAAAGTGATTTTTCCATTTTGCTTTAAAGGAGCAAAGCACTCTTGAAAACTTTCATTTTCTGGTTAACTACTTTGACTTAAAATAAATACATTGTTCAGGGATCAACTATTAGCAGAATATTCTTGGTGGTGGGCCCCAGTGTATCCCTGTACAATTTACAGCCTGAGCAGTGCTGAACACTGATAGATTTAACAAACAAAAAGGTATAATTTGTGGCGCTAAAAAACAGCTGCTAGAACACACTAGTGGGATTTAATCACCACAGTCCCACAATCAACATAACACAAAAATACAGAAAAGTGTGCAGCGCTCGTGATGGATACACGTGATAATATATTGGTGGTATATCCCAAAGTTATATGTATAAAATAAGGATAAATACCTTATTATAATAGATCTGTGTCAATTAAGCTCCTATACATAATAAACAAAACAGAGCATAGTATAATACTGTAATGTGAGATGAGTTAAATATAGCAGTCTTAATGGTTCCACTCACATGGGTTGGAGCCTGTTAAAATAAACTGGCTCAGGTATAAGCGCTTTAAGAAGGAATTTCCACTGGAGTCCACAAGGCTGGAGCTTGAGCTTCCAAATGCAAGGAAAATAGAGCAGGCAAAACACCAATTTTAGAAATATATCAGATGAATTATTTATTAAAAAGCATTTAAAATCTTACATTCCAAATAGGGTAATGTCAGCATCAAAGCACAACGCGTTTCGACGTCACAATACGTCTTCCTCAGGTGCAATATTGTATACAGACTCCACATACATTTAAATAGGCTATTTTACCCGGGAAACAGGTACAAGGAACCCGCCCCCTACGCCCAACAACCAATCACATAAGTCTCTTCACTCTAGTTCCGGACTCTGGCGTTGGTGTCATCACTTCCGCGTTCTTGCGTTCCACCGTGGTTACTTCCGGGTTCGCATGCGTTCCACTCACGGAATTCATGCGTTCCACTCACGGAATTCATGCGTTCCAGCGGTTATCAAGTCCGTTTTAGCTTGCAATCATCAGAGTTAGTAGTCTAGCATACACAGGATGGAATAAACTTGAGGCAAGGGAAGAAGAAAGGAGGGGAGAAGTGTACAAAGGATCATCAATGTGAATTACCCTCAATAAGGGAACTACTTATGTACTCTATCATCATAATTTAATTATAAATAATAAAACATTATTGAGAACAGTATTAAATATAATTGTACATTTCAAAATCAATATTCAGGCCATTGGGAGAGAGGGTTTCCAATTCGAAGATCCACCTCATCTCAGTTTTATTTAGGATCTTTATATGGTCACCCCCTCTCCATGGCTTAAAAACCCTCTGTATTCCCATAAAGTTCAAATTATTAATATCACCATTGTGAGTTGAATTAATATGTGCCGATACAGAGTGGTTAAGAACTCCTTTTTCAATGTTCCTGAGATGTTCACAAATTCTGACTTTCAAAGGTCTGGTCGTACGGCCCACATATTGTAGTCCGCACGTACATGACAATAAATAAATCACATTCTTAGTAGTGCATGTGATACATTCTTTTACTGCATATTCCTTTTTTGTTTTGTTGGAATAAAATTTATCTGTTTTTCTGTTTATAATTTTGCTACTATTGCATGCTTTACAGTTTCCACAATTGTAGAATCCTTTTAAGTCTTTACCCAGTACATCTTTGTTTTTTTTGGGAGTTATTAGGTATAAAACTGCTAGTTAAAATATTTTTAAAATTACTGGCTCCTCTATACACTATCCTTGGTTTCTCTCCCACAAAAGTGAGGATATCTTCATTTTGTCTCAGGATATGCCAGTGTTTTTTAAGAATTTTATGAAACCTATAACTTTGAGAGTTAAAATCACATATAAAAGAGACTTGCTTCTCCTGTGCACTATTCTCCTTTCGTTTATATTTTAAATTTAGATTTAAGCATCACTGTGTCTCCACTTGTGCAGTTTAACTGAGCTGTGGAATTTACACCGCTTGGACCAAAACTCTAGGGCTTTCCTATGGGTATTTGAAGCCCACTCTTTCCTGGGCGGTTAACAACATTTTTAGAGATTAAGGGGTTAATAGCAAGATGTTTAGGAATAATTCAATAAGTGAGTGTTCTTACTAATATCCAGAGACCTTTGTCACCTCAGCTGCATTGATAGTGTAGATTTAAATTGACACTGCATGATTCTTTGTCACAATTCATGAAAGTTTCATTTTCAATCTGAATTGCCCCTCTTATCAATTTGAAAGCCAAGTAGGCTTCCAAAGAAACATACTATTGGGTTATTACATTTTATTGGTATGTTCATGCTCATGTGCCAAAGTTG